>NC_133111.1:4275528-4295528 GCF_022965805.1 Primulina eburnea
CATGGGTCTAACTGTCCTCGTTTGTATTAGAGGTGGGAGGACGGTTCCGAAAAATATTTAACCGGTGTGGAATGGGTAATAGATCAAAGTTTTCTTCATGAGACGGGTCTTTGGTCTAGCCATGATCGACCCATACTCACCACATTGACATCTTTATTAGGAACATAGGACTAGGGGAGCATCTGGTCGGTTCGGTTACCGACCGAACCGAATTAGCTATAACCGAACCGAACCGAAACGAATTAGTTATAACCGAACCGAACCGAACCGAAATATTTAGTCATAACCGAATCGGCTGAATTAATTTTCATAACCGATGAAAACCGAACCAAATTACCGACTGAATTAACCGATTAGTTTTTTAAAAAAAATTTGTGATTTAAATTTAATTATATATGTAATTTTTTTGGATATTCAATTCTACACAACTACATGCAAACATAAATCACACTCATCACAAATTTTTTTTAGAATTAGGGTTGATTTTATAATAAAAAAATTCAAAAATTGGAAAAAAATCTAATGTATATAATAAAATATACAACCATATTTTGCATGTTTTTCTGCCAATAGAATCACACTCAGTCTTCAACAACCCGATTTAATTAGGTTGTTTATTTCATATCATATACATATAATTTTGATATTTCGTATGTCTACCGTGCATATTATGTGAATATTGATGAGATAACACTTACATATTAGATGTGATAAATCGGGTCTTTCTGCATATTAGAATCACACTCAGTCTTTTAAAACTTTTGGTATCGAAGTCAATGTTACGACAAACTTTAGGTATCGAAGTCAATGTTACGGATTCGATTCTTATTGATCGAAAAGAGTGTAGTTATTGGGAGGGAGATTGTTGAGTACAATAATTGTCCATGTCAGTAGAACAATCGAAACGTGGTGCTTGTGCTGCTGTATAATTTAAAAGATTTAAACTGCACCATTACCACCAGTTATTGTTTTTAGTAAAGCAGCAAACACTCGATCCTATACAATTTCTTCCACTTTTATTCCAAATATCAAACTTTATTCATATTTTATTTTAAATCCAAATATGAAAATGGATACACAAAGAAATGATGATATCAATACTTTTTAACCAAATTCTTCTCAATTGAATTTTTTCAATAGTCCGATGACAATATGTTGAGCTTTTTATGTTCAAACTCAATTCTCTCAAAATCTCAATAAATTTCTTCCTTCTAACAAAAAAAAGTAAGGGAGGAAGATTGTTTATGACGGTATAGGTGTAGGCATCACAAAGAAACATTGGACGAAGATCGAAGATGAACGTCTCGCAAAAACATTGTGCAACACTCCCACCAATCCGATAATTGGCAATGATCAAAACAACACTACTTTTTGGAGACTGGTTTGGAAGAAATATAACCACGAGTTACTAAATAGATGGAAAGTACTCACGCGGAACAACACGCATCAAAATTTCACGAATGTGGATTTGCTTATATAAATGAAAGAAGAAGTGACATAATATTACGAAAAAGATGATGTGGAGATTGTTTTAGCAGAAAAACATTTTACAAAAGTTGAAAAAATATGGAAAAGAAGTGAGAAATGAGTTTGAAGGAACAGGAAAGAAATGAGATGGAGCAAGAAAATTTGATCATGGGAAAATATGTTAACGATCCAATTTTAAGTGACGTTCAATGTGAGGATTATATAATGATGTAAGAAACTTTTTAAATAAACAATTCAATTAGCAATTTATTTAGGCGTAGCTTGCTATATTTAATTATTTGTAATTTTTTTAGTTACGTGTATTTTTTTGAAAATTGCTTATAAGTTTTCAAATTTTAATTGTGTGTATTTTGAATTTGTTATGCTTATGTCCAATTTTATTTTGTTATTTTAATTTATCTGTAATTTTTCTTTCTATTTATTTTTTTATTCAATGTGATTTGTTAAAATTACAATTAACTTTTAAAATTTTAATTATCTATATTTTTTTTTATTTTTAAATACAAATTATTAAATTGAATTAAAAAATTAATTCAAAAAGAGTAAGGAACAGCACATATAAAATCAATCGTTTTGAAAAGACGATTAAATCACGAGGATAAATAAATCTCAAAGTTAAATCTAAATGTAACAAATCTGTTTTTTATTATAGAACATAAATTATTTTAGAATTATTTTATATAAAAAGTCCATACATTTTGATAAACTAGATAAATGCACGTGCGTTGCACGTAGAGAAATAGAGATAATTTGTATATGATAATCTTATTTAAATATGTTGGAATTATTTTTGCAATAAGAATAGCTATTAATAGATTGATAAATAATTATTTGGTTACAAATAAAATCATCACATTTTCTTGACTTTGATTTGAAGATCCCTTGAAATCTTTTTGTACCCATCGATTTTTATCTTCTTAGCTCTTTTTTTATAGGCAGCAATTGGTTCGTCATCTCGAATCTCTATTCCATCTTCATCTTCATCTTCATGGATCTTTATGTTTCTTTTGATGCTTGATTCATTTGACTTTTCTACCTTTGGCGGTACATTGCTTTGTTTAGTTTGCTTGATAATCTTCCGAGATCTCCGTTTCCTGATATTGACATTTGTTGTTGGATAATTGTCATGTATCTCAATAGCTTTTGCCACAATCTTTAACACTCCATCACGTATTTCTACTGAATTATCCAACTTGAACAAGAATGTGTGGAGCTTGGTTGACTTAGCAAATCTTTATATGGGTTATTTGGTAAATTTTGCATTGCAAATTTTTATTGTTAGATTGAAAATTTAAATATTCTATTTATGTAGATATAAAATCATTTGTTTGTTTTATCTTATACCTGGTCATGAATTTGAATGAAATCTCAATAGAACATCCAACAAAAGATGATGTAATTTTTCCAAATAATGTTATTCCTAGCGTCTCATTCCAATGTTCAATTGTGATTATTATTCTATACTTGCAACACAAAGAAGTAAAGTAGTGATCATCTCTCTCTTTCGTGGTCTAAAACTTGGGTTGGGTATTTGTATTTTTTATTACCTTGGAATGATCTTAATTAGATAGTTGATGCAATTGGCACAACTTTCTTTGTTGTTTGTTTTTGTAGCAGCTTGGAAACAATGATCACATGCTTCATACCATGGAGTAGCTTTGTTTTCGATTTCCTTTATCTTGCTCCATATCAAATAGTAGTTGTTCTATGTTAAATAAAAACATTTCAAATCTTGGTTTAGTTTGAATGTTAGTTGTTAAAATTTTTAATATTTAGCATGGGCAAATTATCTGGTTTTTGTTTTGTATCATTTTAGTAATTAAAACTATTAAGATTCATAAACAATAAATTTTGCAGTACCTCCATCAACATAGCTCGGTTTTTGTTACATCATCTAATGTCACTTGTTTGGCGTCTGTGAGTGTCCTCGTAACCCAAAGTTCTTTTAACTTATCTCGTTTTTTGTCTGCATCCAACCTACAAATTTATTATAAATAATAGTCTTTAAGCATTCATATATTATAATAAACAAAATGTCCAATGTTTTTATCTAGTTTCTAACATCATTTTATATATTTAAAAAGAAAGTTGTCATGCTAGAATAATTTTTGTGACAAAATAAGTAAGTTCATACAATTATATAATAAAATGTATGACTCACAAATACGAAGAGTTATAAATTCAGAAATATGTACCATGTTTTTATTTCTTTGGCGGTGTCCATAGTGGATTAAGAATCATTGCAATTGTCGACGTAGTTTGTAAATGTTGTGCATGTGTTTCATTTTTTCGATTTACACCACATATTAGTCATTTTTGCTTTAAAAAAACATTTAAGAAATGAAGAAAGAAGGTTTGTTTTATAATATACTGAGAAAGATTTGCATGGTCAGATTGGAAAATTCAACAGTAGGATGTTCATACTCAATGCGCTTCATCAATTGCCCTTCGTGCATTGCCAAGTCGTCCCACATAGTGACAGAAATAGTTTTTGTTACGCCTTAAACGCATACAAATCTCGAGGATGAGATTAATGTTTTTAATGCTGTAACATATCCCAAAGTTTTTGTTTTGATGATACCAAAACTTAGCTTAAAAATGTACTAATGTTTTATATTGAGGCATGCAGGAAATTAAGAACAAGTTACGTTCGGAAGATCCGAATTTGGTTCGGACGTTCCGAAATTGTGCAATCAGAAGCAAAATAGAAGCTGTTCGGAAGCTGCGAGGAGCCAGTTCGGACGTCCGAAGACGTGATCGGACGTTCCGAACACAAGCAATCAAATCACTTCAATGCGGAGACAAATTGATCTGACTGTTGATTGAGTAGATTTCGGACGCTACGAAGGACATGATCGGACGCTACGAAGTGTTGAAGATTTCAAATCTCTGGAAACGCGGGAATGTTCGGACGGTACGAACTTGAGTTCGGACCTTCCGAAGCTGTCATACACTGTCTGAAAGAACTGTTCGGAAGAAACGAAGTTTGATCGGTCCCTCCGAAGCATATGTTCGGACCCTACGAAGTCAAGAACGGACGATCCGAAGTCATCCCAGAATTACGCAAATTGATTTCAATCACATCGGACGTTCCGAAGCATAAACAGAAGATCCGAACCTTGGCGTCCAAGACTAGTATAAATAGGCCTTTGAGGATGCATTTTCAATCATCCCACTCCACTCTCTCTTGTCTCTTACAAAGCTTTCTACTATCTCTTGTGTGCGTTGATTAAAAGAGTTGTAATATCAAAAGAGTTGTAGAAAAAGAGTGAAAGTAATACTCTCGAGTGGGTTGTAAAGTTCGTGGCTATCCTTGGAGCCCTCAAGGCCAAGTAGACGCATCGAGGCGTGGTTGTAAAAGCTAGCTTGGAGCTCCTAAAGCCAAGTCGATATAGTGATACCTCGATCCTCATCGAGAAGGGGAGACGTAGACGATTCTTCGTCGAACTTCCATAAACATCTCTATCCCTCTTTACTTTACGCATTTACTTTACTTTACTACGCATTTATTTTACGCATTCATTTTATTTGTGATTGTCCCTCAAGTCTTCCGCTTGCAATTTTTGCAAACTCGTTTTAAAAACGCTAAAGGGCCTAAAGAACCTATTCACCCCCCCTTTAGGTTCTTCAAGTGGTATCAGAGCAAGGTTTTTCAAAATCTTTTAAATGGCCAATCTAGCAAGCGAGTATGCCCAAGGACAATCCACAAATCGTCCCCCTCTTTTCAATGGTACTAATTACGGATATTGGAAAAATAGAATATCTCTATACATCCAATCCGTCGATTACGACCTTTGGAAAATAACGGTGAAAGGTCCCTATATCCCCATGAAAACGGTGGATAATAAGGAAATTCCTAAGGGAATGGATGACTTCACCAAGGACGATATGAAACTTATCTCTCAAAATGCTAAAGCTATGAATATTCTTCATTGTTCTCTAGATATGAATGAATACAACCGAATCTCGGCTTGCACCTCCGCCAAAGAGATTTGGGACAAATTGGAGATTTGCCACGAGGGAACCAATCAAGTCAAAGAAACGAAGATAGACCTTCTCCAACTCAAGTACGAGACCTTTGAGATGGAACCCAAGGAGGATATCGACACCATGTTCCGGCGGCTCACCCAAATCATCAATGAGCTTGCCCAACTTGGTGAGAACTACCCAACTAAACAAGTGTGGAGGAGAGCCCTTCGAGCATTACCGGCGGAATGGGATGCAAAGCGCACGGCTATCATTGAATCCAACAAGGGAGATGCGGCATCCTACGACCTTGATCAACTTCATGGGACCCTAAAGACCCATGAACTTGAAGTATCTACCCGGAAGGAGACAAAGAAAGATGACGACAAAGTAAAGGCGAAAGGGATCGCCTTGACCAGTCAACTTGAAGATAGCGACGATGAAGAAATGGCACTCCTCACTAGAAAGTTCAAAAGATTCATGCGGAGTTCCAACTTCAACAAGAAAGACAAAAAGTTTGAGAAGGAAGTGACCTGCTACAACTGTCAACAAAAGGGTCACTATGCAAACGAGTGTCCCTCCAAGAAGAAGGCCGGCAAAGACAAGAAAAGGCCCTTCTAGCCACGTGGAGCGACAGCGACAACGAAGAGGAGTCTACCCTATGCTTCATGGCGAAGGAAGATCATCTGACCGACTCGGATGACGACGAGGTACCCTCTTACGATGAATTACTCTCCGCTTACACTAGTATGTACAATAAGGCTAAGTCACTTAGAAATGAGAATAAGCAACTTAAAACTGAACTAGAAGCTAGGATGCATGACAACACTAAGCTCAAGACAAACCTAAGAGACTTAGAGAAAGCCTTCAACAAGTTCAATGTGAGTAGCGGTAAACTAGAAAACCTCTTGAGCATGCAAAGGTGTAACTTCGACAAAGGAGGTCTAGGATATGAAAAGAAATCAGTCAACTTCGCTAGTCTTATCGCAAAGGCAAAACCAAGAACACCACCAACATGCACTTACTGTTGTAAGATAGGCCACATAAGACCTAAATGCAAGAAACTTAGACACCAACACAACAAGAATAGTTATTGGAAATGGATCCCCAAATCCCCAACTACTACTAACCCAAAGGACCCAAAGAAACGGGTACCAACTATCAAACTGTATCTCAACCTTGTAGGGACAAAGGGGAGACAAGTCATCGAGCACTTGGTATCTTGACAGTGGATGCTCTCGACACATGACGGGAGAAAAGAAGCTGCTACAATCCATTCGACCAAAAGAAAAGGGATCGGTGACCTTCGGAGACAACAGCAAAGGGATCATAGAAGGCATCGGCTCAATAGGTATATCTAACTCTACTATTATTGATGATGTACTTCTTGTGAAAGGGCTTAAACATAACCTCCTAAGCATTAGTCAATTGTGCGATAGGGGTTATGAAGTCAAATTCACACCACACGATTGCACTGTATCACTCACAACTGACAAAACCATTAGTTTCAAAGGTTATAGAAGTGAAAATGTTTACAAGGTCGATTTAAAGATTTCATCTTTTTCAAAAATAAAAAGCCTTGTAACATTAAATGTTGATGACAACATTCTTTGGCATAGACGACTTGGTCATGTTGGGATGAGCACCATAGAAAAACTTTTAAAACTTGACCTAGTTTCCGGAATGCCAAAGCTGAATTTAAAATTAGATTCTTTTTGTGATGCTTGTCAACTTGGTAAACACACAAAGGAATCTTTCAAAAAAAAAATTTTGTATCCACTTCTATGCCCCTTGAATTACTTCACCTAGATTTATGTGGTCCCTCGAGGACAACTAGTCTAGGAGGAAAATCTTATGCTTTTGTCATTGTAGATGATTTTTCACGTTTTACTTGGACATTGTTTTTAGCCCACAAAAATGATGCCTTTGATCATTTCAAAATTTTTGTCAAAAAGGTTGAAAATGATTCCGTAGTGACCACGGAACGGAATTTCTTTTTTTTTTGAAGGAGAAAAATCTTTTGATCAAACAAATCCGTAGTGACCACGGAACGGAATTTCAAAATGAAAATTTTTCAATTTTTTGTCAAAGCAAAGGCATTGGTCACACACTTTTCTTGTCCTAGAACTCCTCAACAAAACGGTGTCGTTGAGAGGAAGAATAGGACCCTAGTAGAGATTGCAAGGACCATGCTATGTGAGCATTCTCTACCAAAATATTTTTGGGCTGAAGCAATGAGTTCTGCTTGTTACATCATCATCGCGTATCAATAAGGCCAATTCTCAAGAAAACTCCATACGAACTATGGAGAGGGAGAAAGCCTAACATTTCTTACTTCCGCGCTTTTGGATCAAAATGCTTCATCCACAAAATGGTAAGGACAACCTGGGTAAGTTCGATGCTAAATCGGACAAAGGTATCTTTCTTGGTTACTCTACTTCTAGCAAAGCATATAGAGTCTTTAATAAACGTACTTTACTAGTTGAAGAATCTATTCATGTCATATTTGATGAAACTAACCCTTGCTTGCCTAGACCTGTTGTTTGATGATGATGATATAGATATCCTTGGCGAAAAGTTGGAGTCCACAAGCCTAGATGATGTTCCTAAAGATCAAGAGGACGCACCTCTTCCGAAGGAGTGGACTACACACAAGGATCATCCCATGGACCTCATCATTGGTAGCCCATCGAAGGGAGTATCTACTCGCTCTTCTAATATGTGCAATTATCTTGCTTTTCTTTCTCACATAGAGCCTAAGAACATAGAAGAAGCTTTACTTGATGATTCTTGGATTATTGCTATGCAAGATGAACTAAATGAATTTAGAAGGAATAAAGTTTGGAATCTTGTACCTAGACCCACTGATAGACCTGTCATAGGAACTAAATGGGTATTTAGGAACAAGTTAGATGAGCATGGTACAATCACTAGAAATAAAGCTAGGCTAGTAGCTAAAGGATATAGTCAAGAAGAGGGAATTGATTATGATGAGACTTATGCCCCTGTTGCTAGACTAGAATCCATTCGCATGCTACTTGCTTTTGCTTGTTCTAGAGACTTTAAATTGTTTCAAATGGATGTTAAAAGTGCTTTTCTTAATGGTGATTTGAAAGAAGAAGTGTATGTTGAGCAACCTGTTGGTTTTGAAGATGTGCACTTATCTGATTATGTGTATAAACTTGATAAGGCTTTGTATGGTTTGAAACAAGCTCCTAGAGCTTGGTATGAGAAATTATCTACCTTTTTGTTGTCTAATGGTTTTTGTAGGGGTAAAGTTGATATTACCTTATTTACCTTGACTAAAAATAATGATTTGCTGATAGTACAAATATATGTAGATGATATTATTTTTGGTGCTACTAATGAACACTTGTGTAGAGATTTTTCCAAGCTTATGCAGGATCACTTTGAGATGAGCATGATGGGCGAGCTCACTACTTCCTTGGTCTCCAAATCAAGCAATGCAAGGATGGTTTTCTTTGTCAACCAAGGGAAGTACATCAAGGATATGCTAAAAAAGTTGGGATGGAGTC
The DNA here is from genome assembly GCF_022965805.1 of Primulina eburnea. Lineage (NCBI taxonomy): Eukaryota > Viridiplantae > Streptophyta > Magnoliopsida > Lamiales > Gesneriaceae > Primulina > Primulina eburnea. The sequence goes on from NC_133111.1 coordinate 4,284,519, forward strand.
TTCCAAAGCCTCATCCACAACTATGAGCACGACAGTCAGACTCGACAAAAGATGAGGAGGTAAAACCTGTTGACCAAAAGTTATTTCGTAGCATGATTGGCTCCCTACTCTATGCGACTGCTAGTAGACATGACATTATGTTAGTGTTTGCTTGTGTGCACGATTTCAATCATGTCCAAAGGAATCACACTTATTCGCCTTAAAACGCATTTTCAAATATCTTCAAATACTCCAAATCTCGGATTATGGTATTCTAAGAACTCATTTTTCGATTTAAAAGCTTACTGTGATGCCGACTTGGAGGATATAAGGTGGATAGAAAGAGCACTAGTGGAACTTGTTTCTTTTGGGAAATTGCTTGGTGTCATGGTTTTCTAAAAACAAAACTGTGTTGCACTTTTCAACGACCGAGGCCGAGTATATGGCTGCCGGTAGTTGTTGTGCACAAATTCTTCTTGGATGAAGTATCAATTACTCGACTATGGTGTTACTTTTTCAAACATTCCAATCTTTTGTGATAATACAAGCACCATATGTCTAACAAAGAATCCAGTTCAACATTCTCGTACTAAACATATTGACATTCGACATCATTTCATTCGTGATCACATTGAGCAAAATGATGTTGAACTTCACTATGTTGACACCAAGAATCAAATTGCTGATATTTTTACAAAACCACTAGATGAATCTACTTTTACTCGTTGCGTGGTGAACTTGGCATGATTGAGTTGTAAACACTAGTCGAATACTCTCGTACATATTTGTTAAATTGAGGAGGAGTATTATTAATGTGAGCATTATAATGTCGGATAATACAAATTAATTGTATTTATCCATAATTATGGCTCAACATTCATTATAGTGCTAATATTTTAAATTTTTATTAGTGGATATTTTAACCTGTTTATTTGTCTCCTCTTTATGTTTATGTCTTTTTGCTTATCACAAAAGGGGGAGAATTATTTGGTTAAAATTGCTATTAAATGGTTATTAAATAAATTCGCCTTAATTCAAACCTCTTAGACTTGTTATTTGATTAAGGGGGAGTTATTTAATAATAATTTAGATATGTTGATTATTGTTTCTCAATTTTTAACCAAGTTTGTGATCATCAAAAAGGGGGAGATTGTTACGCCTTAAACGCATACAAATCTCGAGGATGAGATTAATGTTTTTTAATGCTGTAAACATATCCCAAAGTTTTGTTTGATGATACCAAAACTTGGCTTAAAAATGTACTAATGTTTTATATTGAGGCATGCAGGAAATTAAGAACAAAGTTAAGTTCGGAAGATCCGAAGTTGGTTCGGACGTTCCGAAACGGGTGCCGATCAGAAGCAAAGTGGAAGCTGTTCGGAAGCTGCGAGGAGCCAGTTCGGACGGTCCGAAGACGTGATCGACGTTCCGAACACAAGCAATCAAATCACTTGAATGCGGAGACAAATTGATCTGACTGTTGATTGAGTAGATTTCGGACGCTACGAAGGACATGATCGGACGCTACGAAGTGTTGAAGATTTCAAATCTCTGGAAACGCGGGAATGTTCGGACGGTACGAACTTGAGTTCGGACCTTCCGAAGCTGGTCATACACTGTCTGAAAGAACCGTTCGGAAGAAAACGAAGCTGGATCGGTCCCTCCGAAGCATATGTTCGGACCCTACGAAGTCAAGAACGGACGATCCGAAGTCATCCCAGAATTACGCAAATTGATTTCAATCACATCGGACGTTCCGAATCATAAACAGAAGATCCGAACCTTGGCGTCCAAGACTAGTATAAATAGGCCTTTGAGGATGCATTTTCAAACATCCCACTCCACTCTCTCTTGTCTCTTACAAAGCTTTCTACTATCTCTTGTGTGCGTTGATTAAAAGAGTTGTAATATCAAAAGAGTTGTAGAAAAAGAGTGAAAGTAATACTCTCGAGTGGGTTGTAAAGTTCGTGGCTATCCTTGGAGCCCTCAAGGCCAAGTAGACGCATCGAGGCGTGGTTGTAAAAGCTAGCTTGGAGCTCCTAAAGCCAAGTCGATATAGTGATACCTCGATCCTCATCGAGAAGGGGAGACGTAGACGATTCTTCGTCGAACTTCCATAAACATCTCTATCCCTCTTTACTTTACGCATTTACTTTACTACGCATTTATTTTACGCATTCATTTTATTTGTAATTGTCCCTCAAGTCTTCCGCTTGCAATTTTTGCAAACTCGTTTTAAAAACGCTAAAGGGCCCAAAAGAACCTATTCACCCCCCCTTTAGGTTCTTCAGTTTCCATTCTAAACAAAATAATTTATATGTTATAGATTTTAAGATATGCATGTTTATATGTGTCATTTTTTTATTTAAGTTTACCTTATGTTGAGAAGCATAACTTGTCTCCTTTGACCTTCTGTTTTATCTGGTCTGATAAAATTGCTTAATGGCATTACTTTATTTGGTATATCGATCACATCTGTACACATTTCATCGGTGTTATGAATATAAATATGACTTTTATTTTCAGATGGAAAAATTATTTATTCAAGTTAAGGGAACTTGCACAGAACTTTTTTTGCATTCATGATATTGGCGAGTTCGTCAAATTCCTTGAATTTAAATGTTAGGTGTGGCATCTTTAGCATCCGAGGTAGCTCTGAAACTATGGTATTCTTTTGTAAATTCAGCCCAAATTTGGGGTTGATATTTGAATATCTGGAGTCTATGCATTTGATAAGAGAGTTGTATATTGTATACCACTTAATGGTTTAAAATAACTTGCGAAAATATTCATTGACATTTGAGAAAATCAATCCATGAATCATTGTACCCTGTTTTTTGCAAAAAAAAAAAAAAAAAAAAAAAAAAAAAGAAGTAAGAAATATTAATTTGATGGTAAAATACGTGAGTATGAATATTAAACTTGAGGCAAAAGTAAAATTAAATATGTCTGTTTAATTTTTTTTTCAAAGGTAAATAAATGAGCCTACGCTGAGAAATAATATTTTTTTATTACTCTGACGGTGGAATTATGTTTTTACATTGTTTTGCGGTATATATATATTTTAGTTATAGCAAAACTTAGAAATATAAAAGCTAATAATTATCAAAAATAAAAAAGAAATATAAAGGCTAATTATTTTCATATGAAATATATAATATTACAAAAATAAAATAAAATTAATTATTATCTAATTAAATTTATTATTTTGTTGGTTTTGTTTTGACAAATATATCCCTATCTGAACAATATAAACTTTATTTTTAATTTTTATATGCGAATAAAAAAATGATTTGCATCTCATTTTGGTTCAATTTCTTTTCAACTTTTTCAGTTTGGATTTATGGTTTTTTCGAGTCACATTAAAGTTAACACCCCTATATCAAAATCAGTGACTTGCTGATACATTTTGAACTATGTCGTATCTGGTTTTTATAACGAAAACAAAAAATAAATATATTGTCCTAAATTATTTTTCACATAGGAATTTTTTGCTAACTCAAAATTTTAAAAAAAAAATTATCACTTTTTGTGTTTCATATATAAATTAATTTATATGTAATATAATTAAATGAAGAACCAATTATTAATTTTTTAACAGTAGCACGTTTATGAGACAAAAAATGGTAATATAAGATAATTTTAAATGATCGTATTCTATTTTAAATAAAAATATTATAAATTAGTTTGAACATCAAATTTATTGAGGGAAAAATAATTTGGTCGATCTGATTTAGTTGATATTATCTTGAAGAAACATTAATTATCAAATTATAATTGAATGTTTTTTATGAAAAACTGGTTAATCAAATTGATTAAATAATAATTCTGGAATTTTTAAAGAAAGATTAAAAGAATAAAATAAAATTTGTCATAATTTGTGTTGTGCAGTTTTACATAAAAAATATAATAATAATAAATCATAGGCGTAATATTTCAATTAATGAAGATGACATCGTTTCTAGAGTAGATTGTTCGAATGATAAAAATTATATTAACAGAAGATATCTACTTTTAAAACACACAACTTTAATATCATATGTGTATGTAGGTTTTCAACTTCAGAAATCAAACTATTATTTTAATTTTTAAATTGTCATTTTCATCAACTAACAAAAAGCATAATATTTCAATTAATGAAGATGACATCGTTTATAGAGTAGATTGTTCGAATGATAAAAATTATATGAACAGAAGATATCTACTTTTAGAACACACAACTTTAATATCATATGTGTATGTAGGTTTTCAACTTCAGAAATCAAACTATTATTTTAATTTTTAAATTGTCATTTTCATCAACTAACAAAAAGTTTTTTTTAATAAATTGTCGCTAAAAAAAATCAACAAAGTGTGGTATACATAGTCAAAATGCATACTGCTTCCAACTTCCAAGTGACCATAATCGATCAAACATGTAGAAAACATAATATAAGCAATAGGTACTATAACATATGTCACAGGATTTTTTTTTTTTTTTTTGAAAAAGAAGTTGAGATGTTTAACAGTTATTTACTGTTGTGAAACAATGTGATGAAAAAAATGAGGTGGTCAAATATGTATATATAAAAGTGAGTGAAAGAGAGTGTACATGCATGAAAATGAGTGAAAAAGTCAAATAAATAAATACAAGGATAACCAATTAAAGATGAGGAAGAGAAAGTGCCACCATGGTACAAATTTAATGATGACAACTAATTAATGAGGACAATAGAGTAAAATCACAATTCAATCCGTATATTTATATAGATATAGATAATAATAATGACAGTCGTTGCCAAAGAAGGCCTGTTAATATATGTCTTATTTTGCATGCACTAGACAAAACCATTAATACAAAAAATCACCCCATTGAGACTCCACTTAGCCCAACTAATCAACAAATTATAGTGTATTCATCCACCAACTCCATTCAATCAGCTCCACTTGATTAATTATACAAATTATTCCCCCTACTATATATACATACTTAAAATCCAGTGTAAATCCACTCAAGAAATTATTCTGAAAAACATTAGCTTCCACACATTCAAAATGGTTCAAGTTTTCAAACTTACATCCAAAACAATCAAATCAATCTTTTGTTTCTTGCTGCTAGTAACTACAATGGCGAACTCTGTACGAATTCTTGATGAAGTCAGCCCACAAATTCCACTCCCAGATGACGCTCCCAATACGTCTGATGCTACACCACCGGAGATTGACAACCCTGGCGTGGCATCCGTGGTGGCGCCTACCACAACTCAGTCAAGCCCTCCCGCCACCGTTGTGCCATCAAATCCTTCTATCGAGGCACAACCCACTGCTCCTGTCATAGATCCCGTTCCTGGGACTGACGACACTCAGACATCACCAATCAGTACTGCATCACCTGTAACCACCCCTGCTACCACATCACCTGGCGGAGCCACTGGATTAACTGGTGGAGCTGCCACAACCGGCCACCCTACATTGTCCTTTTTCATGCACGACATCCTTGGTGGTTCAAGCCCGTCTGGCCGGGTGGTGACTGGCATCGTGGCCAACTCTGACACCAACAGCCTCCCATTTTCAAAGCCCAACAACCAAATCTTCCCCATCAACGGCGGGGTACCCCTCAATACCATTAATGGAGTCATCAATAACAACAACTTTCCTTCCCTTGTTGGCTTAAATGGTTCCCCTACCAACACTCTCCTCCAAAATAACGGCAACAACAACATCGTGAATGGCGGAAACAACCAGGCATTTGTCACGGCAGGACAGCTGCCAGCAGGGGTGACCCTCCAACAGCTCATGTTTGGATCAGTAACAGTGGTCGACAATGAGCTAACAGAAGGGCATGAGCTGGGATCCGTGGTTCTTGGAAAAGCTCAAGGGTTTTACTTGGCAAGTTCTTCTGATGGAAGTAGCCACACACTAGCCTTAACAACAATGTTTCATGGCCACGATCATGAAATTGATGACACCATTAGTTTCTTCGGAGTTCACAGAACAGCATCTCCAATTTCACATATTGTGGTAATTGGAGGAACTGGAATATACGAAAATGCTAGAGGATATGCCACTATCGAAACTCTTCCACATGAGGATCAGCACACCACCGATGGTCTCGAGACAATTACACATTTCACTGTTTATCTTACTCCATAGGGGATTTCTTAAAATTGCACAATTTCAGAAGTTAATATCTCTATGTTAATGTATCCCTTAATTTGGTTGTATGCGTTGAAATGCATTTATATGTAATATAATGTTCTGTTCATCTACTTTTCTACTGTCAACATATCTCTTCACTCTCAGACACAAACTGAAGAACATATGTTGTTTATTATCCTCAATTTTTTATGCTAAAAGTTTTAACATTTGGCTTGCCTTTCAAAACAAAACCATGAATGCAATGTTTTATTGAGTGTATGATAACTCACTCTTCTTGTCTTATTCTAGCAACTTATCTAATATCAAGCAAAAACAGAAAGACAAGACTATGATCGATAAGATTCCAATACTTCGAATCAGAGGTACCATTGCACTAAATTTGCATCACTTTTCACATTAAATGCCCTACAACTTTGTACATACAAGCACTCGATTTCATGAGTCAAGCAAGAGATTAAAGAATAAGGAGGAACAAACCATGCTCGGTGAACATATTTTTCAGCTATTAATTTCAATGATCAGTCATTATTAAAGAAAATGTGATACATTAAATTTAATGCGTTCAAAATACTCAAATTGACAAGAAAAACTTACATACATAGCCTCACCAATACAAAACACGACTATTGGCCGGCACTCTCCTCCTCCAACTTCTTGCAGTATGCCTTGAGCACCATGATCAAATCCCTAGCCGGGGCCTGAATAGTGCCCACAACAGCTGAAGCAGGACCCTTCAAGGAACCCAAAATCTGCGCATATACTTCAGCTCTCGTCGGCAAATTCTCCAACACCTTTAACTCGTCAGGCTCATAGTATTTCCCTTCAAAAACGGCTCCCGTAAAGTCATTCTCTTCCAATTTTTTCTCCTTCTGAAAAGCTCTGTAAGGCTTCAACGCAGCCGGGATTTCTTCACTGTGCACAAAAAGCCAAGCGTTCATACCTTTCATGCACGGCTTCAGAGACTCCCATTTTGTGCCTTCTATGGCTTTAAGCACAAGGGTATTCTTGGCGACCAAAAGTTTGGAGGTCTCGGGGAGTTGGCTTCTGAAATCTTGGAACTGTTTGACCGTGAATCCCTTGTAACTAATGCCTGCAACGAGGAAGCAGTCTTGGAGTTCTTCCTTGACCTTTTCCACCGTTTCCTCCTTCTTGGTGCGGCTGATGGCTGCTCGGATTCTGGGTAAAGGTGAAGGCTTGGAAGAGAATTTGGTACGGTGGATGGAGCCGAGGAAAGGGTTATTGAAGTGGGATTTGAGTGAAAAGGCGTCGGCTGAGGAAAGGTATAGAGGCGGCGGTGGTTTGGAGGAGGGGATGGTGAAGAGGGTAGCCTCCATTGTCGAAAGGATCGGGATGGGAGAAGCGGGAGAATGGAGCAGTTGGTTGGCCTTGGTCCCTTTTCCTTATCCGTTGGCCGCTAGTTTTGGTATTGCTGGGGTGAGAGAATTATTCACTCAAAAAAATTGAAAAAATATAATATTTTAAAATATATTTAAAAGAAAAATATTTTAATACCAACTTTATACTAAAAGAATTTATTGTGAACAATGTACTCTCGAAAACATTTTTGAAGAGTTATTTTTAAAAAAACTCGGGTTGAACAAGATTATTTTCTCAAATAATTTATCATAAACAACGTATTTCTCATATACGCTTTTGAAGTATTATATCATTACTTACATTTATTTTGCCTCCCCTTCCTTTGCTTCAAAAGAATCAGTTGTTCTAACAGACCAATCAAACTCAATCCAATGTCGAGCATCGACCTATGGTACGGAGGACGACTACTTTTTCCGATACTGCTACTGCCTTTCCGCGGCTTTCTAGTGTTGTTTCCCTTATCGTTCCTGCTTGCCTTAAGATGGAAATCAATCAGTGACTTGTTTGATCAATTAGGAAGAATTTCTCGCTGAAGCCTTCTTCCCCCGACATCGCGAGATGAACAAGATTATGTTCTAAAATAATTTACAATGTACTCTCAAATATACTTTTGAAGGGTTATTTTTCAAAAACACGGTTCGAGCAAGATTATTTTTCTAAAATTTTTTTTTTTTTTGTTTTTGTAGCAATTCTTAACTTCGATTTAGCTTGAAAACAAACATGCCTAGTTTGAAATGAGCATGCCCTATTGTCACATAAATCTTAAAGTTGTCACATCAAAATTCTACATGTAGGACTTTGGACTTGGATCAAACGATCTAGGCCACATATGAGCTATAGCTAGGCCTCAATTTTGTATTGGGCTTTCGCCTCTTCTCTCCGAAAATATATAAACCATATAACTGAAATCATAACAAAAAGCATATTTATAATATAATAATACCATGTTATTTATTTAACCGCAAAACATTCGAGTCGAGTCGGCTCGTAAGCCTTTCAGCTTGAACTGGACCATCCGCGTCGTCGACGATCAAGCAAAAGTTTTTATTTTCTATTATTAATATATTTATATAGTTGATAAATAGTATACAATATATTTTCATGCAATGCTATAAAATCAAATAAATTAGTTTTTTTTATTCATAGCTATAATATGGACCACCTTCGGCCCAACTCGGTAAGCACGTGCGGTAATTACTAAGTACTAGGAAGGATATTTTTGGGATTAAGGAAGGAGAGAAAAGAGTAGACTTTTTGTACGAAAGGAGCAGACGAAGCCACGTCACCGTTTTCGGAGACAAAAGCATTACAACCTCGTACCCCTGCCGACAAGCAAACCCTCGGTTCTTATCTTCTTTTCAACAATATTAATTATTTATTTTTTTTCTTTGATTTTTTAATAAAATAATAATATACAAAACACATCATGAATAAATATAATCTTTTCAATAATTCAACCCACTTTGCATAGTAAAAAGAATAGGGTTTTTGTGCGATAGTCTTATGAATCTTTATCTGTAAGACGGATCAATTCTATCGATATTCACAATAAAAATTAATATTCTTAGCATAAAAAGTAATATTTTTTCATGGATGACCCAACTAAGATATCCGTCTTACAAAATACGACTCGTGAGACTATATTACACAAATTTTTGTCTAGTAAAAAATCCGATTCGGTATATATATAACATTTGGTTTATCTCATTCCATTATATTTTCTACGCATGGATAAGTTCTAACATAGAAAAAAGTCAAAATGAAAACTCTCCCTATGAAATTAATGTCTTTCAAAACCACATCCTTTGAAATTCACAAGATATTATGCCTATTTTTCAAATAAAATTTATATAGGTCTAAATGCCCATTGATTCTATAGAGTATGCTTAAGCTATTGGCAAGTTGAAATAGCATATTTCAAGATTCGTATTGTAAATATAATCAAATAGAATGACTGTATTAATATATGAATACGTCTCTTATGATATGATCTCACATATCTTTATTCGTTAGAGGTCAATTCTATCAATATTTACAATAAAAAAATAATTTTTTTTAATAAATGATCCAAATATAATATGTAACTCACAAATATTTTTTTTTTTTTCGCGTGTGCAAAGACAAGAAATCAGATGCTCGGTTGATAACATTAAATAACACAAGGGGCTTTTTCTTATGAGTTGTTTACAGTGTCAACTTTAAGAAATGTCGTGCTTTTCTCTCTTTCCTTTTCTTTTTCCCTTTCCCTTTCAATCCCATTAATTAATATTCTTACCTAATTAGGTATAAGTTGAAGATTACTTCATACATCTAATATTAGTCTCGATCAGCTCAATAAAGTGGTTCGATCAACGGACTCAAAAATTCCATGTAGAGGAAAGAATGATTTTCAGAAATAGGATAGCTATCCACACTTTTGTCGAGAGAATATTTCGAATCTAAATAAATGAACTCAAAGGCACATTTATAACGCTTTTTTTAAGAAATGTTTTCTTCCCCGCTTTAGTCTCAGGATACAGTGGAGATAATATGTATTTGTGGGTGACTAAATCAAATAAAAATCTGAATATCTTTCTTGAACTAATGATATCATATATATAGAAACGAAATTTTGATTTAGAACAGACGCGACTCTTCATGAAACAATGTATTTTTTCATGAAAACGAATAATGAAACAATGTGTTGTTTCCAAAGAGTTGCTTTACCCCTTCCAAAGAGTTGCCTTACCCCCACGACCTGACCGAGCAGATCGATCTCCGTAATTTTCGCAGCGGTAAATTTTGTTCGTTATCAACAAACTAAATAAATTATGAAAAAATGTTCCAACACTTTCTATTTATGTAGATGTAAATATATACATACTTTAATCGATGATAACTGTAAATTTCATACATACTTAGTGGCTTGTAAATTATATACATCAATTAAACTTGTAGACATGCTCAAACGAAAAAGACTTTTGTGTAATTTTTACTCTCCAACTACAGACACTCAAGTACCACAATGTATAAAAAATGTTATGATACATGTCATCCCATCGGCTCGTAAATAAGACGTGTTTATCGGAGAGTGTTCGAACCTAGTAATTAATTGTTCAGATCAATGTTTTTTGAATCGGACGATTCGATTATGAACTGATCATGAGTGTGGTCTGAAACACACAAAAAAACTGATCAAAATCGGTCATATCCGACCAATAACCGGATGTTCAGATACATTTTATATGTATATTTAGATTTTAAATTTTGAAAACTTATATTATCATTTCATATCTTTATAATTTAAAATATATTATTTATGATATTATATTATTATTTTATATAATATAATGAATTATTGGTTCGATCTTGGATATATTAAAATTTTAAAATTAAATTGATTGGATCATCTTATAAAAATATTGGTTCTGAAAAGGTAAGTACCACTCGACCTAGGAAGCGGCCGACAGTACCTTATCCGCATCTTCATTAGGGCACTGCCACGTTGATACCCAACTGGATTTTCGTTGCACATAC